>NC_026003.2:1533185-1575967 GCF_000442705.2 Elaeis guineensis
AATTTATGTTCTTCACTACTCTCAAAAATATCACACGATGATACTATCGTGTGGCCACTTCTGATAAGTGCCTTTGATCGCATCATATGTGTTAGATGTGAAAAACTTCAGATGCTGGATCCATAATCATATTTAGGATCCATTTGTCCTCTAGAACTATTTATAACTTTCGATACCATCTATCGAAAGTTAGGTCCTATAAATCAGTCACTGTCAAATAGTGAACTTAGCAATAGATATCTAGCCATAACTAAAAGAAAAACATAAGCCTCTATGTTTATGAATTGATCAAGCCTAAAGACTTGGATTTTAGTCGAAAGATTCTCTCATTATTTTAATCAAATTGATAGCCTCTACCTCCAATCTGAGAAATTATCTTAATTCCTTAGCAGGTACTAGAATTCACATAGACTGCGTATAATCCGAGGATGGCTCGGTCAACCCATATGCACCTATGGATAGGTTCTCAATTAATTATTTCTTCAAATAATTTTTAGCAGTTAATTTAGCCTCAAATTTTATTTCAATAGGTGATGGGCCTCCACTGAAAGTTTTGGTTAGGTCAAACCATTAACATGAACCTACTCAGTGATTCTAACCAAAGAATGATCAGGTCCAAGGATAGCTCGATCAACCAACCATTTATTAGATAGTACAACATAGAGTCATCATATAATGAATGATAATTTATTATTCAGAGAGAACACCAGACGGACGGCACCTGTAATGTCAATCAGAAATAATGGATCCATTACCATTCACCTTAATGGGAGGCTTGATTAGTTATCACCATAACCAGCTCATTTTAGAGATGTATATTTAAAATTTAATCAATTTAGAGAAAAGAGAAGAGATCAATTAGTAGACCAAATCCTTCCCTAACTTCACCAAGTCATTATCAGTTAGGATCATGCTGATCGAACTGGCCCTAGATCAGTCATACTGATCATTTTAATAGCATGGGTCAACTCAAATACTTAGCCATCTAATCAAAATATTCATCAAATTAGTAGATAGTGAAATCGATAGGGGGTCTGCTAAGCTTGCCTTAGACACTATCGAAATAGTCAGATAATTACTCTCAATAAAAATCATCAGTCGAAATACCGAATTATCTTGCACCAATTGATTAATTAGTTTCGATTTGACCAACCTAATGATTTGGGTCAACTACTGAGCTACATCCAAGGTCCATTTAGTTTATCAAGACATAGACTTGACCATTACAACTATTGTATTGGTTTTAAAAAATTTTGATTTAATCTAATTCAATATTTGATTAATTTAATCAATTTTTCTACATGGCCATTACTCTTTGATTCTAATATTAGATCTAACCCAATTAAGGGACTTGATTTGAGCTAACCCATGCCTCCATGTTTATGCAATGCTTAGATCTTAAATCATAATTCTAGATCTAATCAATTTTTACTTAATTCTCAATTAAGTTTCAGCATCAACATAGATTTAGGTTATGATTTAAAATAATTTTAATTTTTTATTTTGTAAATAATTTATAATAAATTTATGTAAGATTTTTATTCTAAAATTGGATGACTCAATTAACATTGAGCCGGCTACAAGGAGATTGGATCAACTCAATTTAAACTGGATCGACTCAGTAATTGTGTGAGCACGATTCAAGAAGTTTCAAATTTAAAAAATCTTGCATAATTCTAAATAAAATTAATAAATATCTTTTAGATCATATCTAAACTTTTATGATTTAAAATTTTATTTTTTTATGATTAAATAATTTTAATCATATAGATTTAGATATTTTATTTTCAATACAATTTTGTATCACATACAACAAACCTAGAGTTTTAAGATCTAAGATTTTACAGAAAATAAGTTCTCCCTTTCACGTTCTTCTTCATAGGATCTAATCACATGACATCCCTATACACCATAAGAGCACCTCATCGAATGAGAAGAGATGGTCTTTAAATTTTTCTTGCTCCTATGATCGAACGACTTGGTGATCACCTAATCCAAGTATTGTTAATCGGATCATCTAATCTAATCACATATCATATATGCTTGAATTTAGATCTAATCTAAACTTTATCAGATCTGATCACAACTTTAGATTACATCTAAATCAGATCATAAATATCACATGCAATATGTAAAATTAGATTTTATCAATGATTAGTACAAACTAGGATAACATGTTCACTGTAAGAGGTAAATCCTACAGCAGGATAATCTTATTTCAGTTTGTGTGATCAATCATTAATTAAATTTAGATCTAAAATATCACATATCAAATATAAATAAAATTAAATTTTAAATTTAATACACATATAACATGTCATAACGAATCTAGGCTCTGATACCATTATTGGAAATGTAGATGATTTCATGCATATATTTTAAATTTTTTTGAATAAATTATAGAAGAAGATAATTAGATTAATCATATTAACCTAACATGCATATGATCTAATCATCAAATCAACCTACTCTAAGATCTATGACATGATATGTTGTATATAAAATCTGAAATAATCACATGATAAAATCTGCATGCATGGATATAAGCAGTAGATCAAATCTATTGCTATCTGAGTTCAAACTCAATATCTAAGCATGAATCGATGATCGTCACTACTGAGAGATATAGTAAAGATGATCTTTGCTGGTTTCTTACAGCCGCACATGCGTCCAACCTCTATAAAAAGTCTACTCGAAGCCCCGATCTGATCATTCTCGAAAGTGCCAGCTCGTACGAAGATCTTCTTCTTGGCTGATCTGAATCTTTTCTTCAAATCTCTAAAACCTTTCTAGAAGTTGAGGATGAACTTCTCGAGGAGGCAAGGATCTAAAAAAATAGAGAAAAAATTATTTTCTCTCTTTTTTTCTCTCTTCCCAAATCCTAGGTCCAAACCCTAGAATTTTAGATTTTGCGCACACCCCAAGAGAGAGTACCTCCTCTCTTTTTTCTCATCAAGAACTCATGCCCAAGACCCCAAACATGAAGATCACTCTTTCTTCTATATTATACATGTAAATAAAATACAAACCTTTTATTTTGGCATGTAAGAGGTGGGGTGAAGAGTCCAAAGGATCTTGGACTCTATCAAGATGTGTTGCCCTTCTCATCATTCACACCCAAAGGAAACATGGGATGCTCCCATATATTTTTTCATGGTAAAATTGATTTTCTTCTGATTTCCCACACCCCATATCACTTTATTTGTCACACAAAATCAAGAGGATAAAGGGTGTGACGTGTGGACTTGTAGATAAGGTCAAACCTTATCTAATATGGTATCTAATTTCAAATTAGATTTGAACAAACCATTTAAAATCTGATCTTATCCAAATTTGGATGTGAGATAGAGAAGGGAAAGGATTCTTTGGTGTGAAAAAATCTCATGCAAAAACTATTTGTGCATGAAGAAAAGTGACATAAAAAATTATGGCGCAAAGGGAGGAAGAGTCCATTGCAATATGGACACTTGGTTTCCTTATTTGAATCCAAATCAAATCACATCTAGTTTAGTCCAAATAAAATAGATAAAATTTAATCTAATTAAGTTTATAAATTTTTAATCAAATTTTAATCAAATTAAAAATTAATTGAACCAAAATCCTAATCAAATCAGGGATAATTCTCCCTTGATGATTAGGTCATCTCATAACTTAATCGGGTAAAACCTAATTGAATCTAATTTAATTAGATTTTATCTAATCTTATTTATTCAATTAAATTTAGCTAATCAATAATCTAATTACTAATTAATCTTCTATTAATTCATTAATACTTGATAAATAAATTTATTACAATTTTTGCATAAGGTTAACCATCAATCGAATTGATGATTAAGCCCTTGAACTATTCTCAATCGTTGACCACCCACATGATTAGTTAGAAACTTCTTTTGAGTGTGACTCCATAGGTTAAAATCTAAGTCAGTAGCATAGAAACAGATTTTTGAATCAATCGATGTAACTATCTAGCAATGGGATCCGACGTCCGGATAGGTCGAATAATGGCGAAGCAACATTCAAGAATCTACTAACGTATAGTCATCGTATAATTTATCTCTTTGTTCCTAATGCTAAAGGATGATCTAAGATTTAACTGTCAATCCTAGATAAGTTATCTATATTATATTTCAATTTTTCAAATCCATCGTATGGATTATCCGGATTCAGATTTTGCTAACTTGAAATACATTGATACATAACTCCTACTAATTCGGAGGGATCAATTCCATCTTGACTCATGCACTGACTTGATAAGTACTTGACTATATCCAAAAAATTTTTATCACCAAATTATAAATTCAGATAGTCTGACATCAAAGTACAATAAATTACTTGTAAGTCACCGTGGTGATCTCAGATCTGAGGGACACTTATACCCATACCCTTCGCGAGCTACTCTTGACAGCAGAGTGCTCCATAGTTAGTCACGTTCTATAACGATATACTCTTACATCTCACTTGTATGCCATACTAGTATCTCCAAACTATTTGATTTCGAGAACAACCAATATATATGCCACACAATAACCTACGCTTGATATCGCTATCATCTTAGTAATAGCGTATCATTTAGTCGCGAACTAGTTTAAGGACTATGTGATAAATTCTTCTTTATCGATCAAAGAATAATCTTAAGGACTTCATCATAATATAGGAATTTGTTAGAAGATGTAAGTTTGTGATGAAAAAGATCAAATAACTTTTATGATTGATCAATTTATATACATTTATAATTAGCACAATTATCAAACGATTAGTTTTAGGATATATTTTTCAACAAGTGAAAATACTTTTCGTTCGCTGCATCCTTCTTCAGAGCATCCTTCTTTGGCTTGCTCTTCTTTTTCTACTTCTTTATGGATTTATTTTTTTTCTTCCAACCAGACTTTCTCTTAGATGATGAAGTCTACTCCATAGCGAAAACATTGCCCCTTGAACTTTTCAAGATTTTCTCAATAGTGACCAATATGTTGACCAGTTTAGATATAGTGTAGTCCAGTTTATTCATATAAAAATTTATAATAAATTGACTACATAAACTTGTAAAGGATTGGAGGTTCAAATCTACTTGCAATTCTTTTGGTATATTCAACTCGAGCTTCTCAAGCTCTTCAAGGTCCTTGATCATTATCATATAATATTCATGGACCGACTATCCTTCACATATTTTCATATTCAAGAGTCTCTTCAAGATCTCAAAATATGTAATACAGCTCTGCTCATGGTATAACTTTTGCAAGTAATCATAGTCCTAACAGTAGGTATATGCTTATACTGGCTCTGCAATTCATTTGACATAGAAGCCAGCACATAGTACTTAATCCGACTGTCTTCATCCATCCATTTATCATATGCTACTCTCTGCTCAGCACTAGGATGGTTTGGTAATACTCAAGGGTCCTAGTCAAGTATATGTCCTAATTTTTTAAAAATCAAGACAATCTTGAGGTTTCATAGTTAGTCTTTAAAATTAGTTTCGATTAAATGATTGGACTCAAAAATGCAGGCTAAAAGGTTTGAAGCTGACATGGTTTAACTACGAGAGTAGAGATTCAAGTTAGATTTTTATACTTTAAATTTTATATTTGTTCTAAAAATTTTAAGAAGCAAACAAAACTTTCACTATTCTTTTGGATCCCTACACTCCTCGAGTGGAGAGGCAAAAATCTTAACGCGATAATTGAATTTCTAATGGGTGCTGCGGTACCACCGATGCCATATACCTCATTTGATAGATATTGATAACACGTACACTGATGCATAGATAACTTCTTGTCTAGATATTTCTCTAAGCATATTGCTGCAACTTAATTTCTAAATCATGTGGACTCATCTGACAGATATTAACCGTACTCCTTAGTTAAACCTGACCCACTATTCACAAGTAGGTGTAAAGTCTTCATTGAGTCCCTTACCTGATAGATATTGAGTCCAACCCCATTCTTACCCTAGAGCAACTCTTTGTTAATAGAGTGATTGCATGTTTTTGGTGTAACTAAACTACTGTAACTAGTTGAGAATAATCAACATCAGTAGTACGTCCGCACTTCTACAATAGTAGAAGATCTCTAGACTTAATATTTATGGAGAGGTTAAGATTTAGATCTTATCTAATCAGTCATCAGATAACTGATCTAATTGACGTGGGCTAAACCAAACCATCGAGCAATCATATTCAAGACTCAATCTTCTAAATTGAACAGGTAAGTGAAGATCGATGAGAGGCTCTCTTTTGATAAATCAAGGGTCCTAATTAAATAACCACCTTTCAATTATTTACCTTAGATATCAATTGATTAATTGATCCAAATAGGTTAGCTTAAATGAATCAGGCTCAAGCCATCGAGCCGAATTAAGTCCTTAGGTTAATCAATTCTATATATGAGATTTAATTAATTTGATCAATAATAATTGTATGATCTAAAACTTAATTGATCTAATCTTAATCAATACTTGACTCAATTTGATCAATTGCTAAATCGATTTGGACCTATTACGATCAAATCAAAACCCTAGATGTAATCTAATTACATGACCTAATTTTTTATCTACCCATAACCATATCCTTATGCACAAACATCAATTTTAGATCTTAAAATCAAATTTTAGATCTAAATTTTTTATATGAAAAGTAAGTTTTAATTTTAAAACTACTTTTCAGATTCATCATATAAGCATATATCACATATATGTATATAAAATTTAGATTTAAACTAAAATTTAGATCTTGGTATGATATCATATATCTTATATATAAATCATCAATCAAATTTAAACTAATCTTCATACCTTGATATATAATCATACATCTCATATATGAATCATAAATCAGGTCTAAATAATTTTTAGATATATGCATGTAAAAATATATCACATATACGAACTTGAAAATAATTTAGAATAATTTTTAGATCTATGCATGCCTTCATATATCCTATATATGAACTAAAAATTAGATCTAAAATAATTTTTAGCTCTAAATTAAATATCCATACATCTCATATATCAAGAAAAAAAATTAAATTTTGAAATATTTTTTCAAACAAATATGTCAATCTCATGCATATGAAATCTATGGCTCTGATACCACTATTGGAATTTCGTAGGAGCATATGCATGTGTATTTTAAAAATTTTCTTTTCAAAACAACACAGCAAAATTAAAGATTAAAACTCTTTTTAATCTAGAATATGTATGCATAAGAACAAAGCACACAAGGATTGGAAGGATAACTAGGTAGTTTCATGCATGTATTTTTTAAAATTTTTAGCAGAAGAGATTAGATTATGTTGGGAATAGTATCCCAAAGCCAATCGTCAGTCTGTTGACGGTTGTGCTCATTTTTGTATATGTACATAAATTATGAATTAATAAAAATTATTTTGATATTTTTCATCACAAAATATTTCATCTTCTAATGAACTCCTATGTTGTGGTGAAGTCCTTAAGACTATTTAGACTCGATAAAGGAGGATTTATCGTTTAGTCCTTAAATCTGTTCGCAACCAAATGATACGTTGTTACCAAGGATGACAACGTTTATCAAGCATAGATCGTTGTGTTCCATATAGGTTGGTTGTCTTCTTAACCAATGAGTGTGGAGACACTGGTATGGCATACAGGTGAGATATAAGGGTACATCTGCACTGAACGTGACCGACTCTGGAGCTATTTCTGCTGTCAAGATTTGCTCCGATGGAATATGGGTATAAATGCCCTCCGACCTGAGACCGCCACGGTGACTTGCAAGCAACTCACTACACTTAGGCACTGGACTACCTGAATTTCTAATTCAGTGACGGAAGGCTGCTGGGTGTAGTCAAGTACTTGACTTGTCGGTGCGTGTGTCAAGATAGGATTGACCACTCCAGTTTAGGAACTGTGTATAGTCATGTTTCAATTTAGCAAAACCTTGACCAGGGTAGTCTTTGTGAGGAGTCACAGGACTGTATGAGTTGAGCATGATTCGGATGATCTAATCAGGGTTGACAGTTTAACCCTGAGTCGTCCTAAACATAGAGGTCAAAAAAATGAATTATATAGTAATCATATTCACGTAGGTTCTGAGTATTATGATTATGACTATTCAACCTATCCGATCATTGGGTACCATTGCTAGATGGTCACTTCAATTAGTACAGGAATTGGTTCCTGTGCTACCGGCTTAGGTTCGAACCTGCGGGGTCACACACATTAGAGGTTTCTATCTGATCTGATGGCTGATGAAGAGTCCTAATGCTCATAGACTATGAGTTCTACGTGTCTGGGACTCTGTGATCGAGAATCAAGATTCTCTGATCATGAGTCCCACACATTTTGGGTATCGGGGTCAAGAGTCCCACTGGTTTGGGACTCTTCGATCAGGGTTATATATCGATAAATTCTGATGCCCGATTATCCATCGAATTTGGATTCAATATTTATGAGAGGTTTAATTAATAATTTGATCATTAATTAACTCAATTTGATGGAGTAATTATTTTTGGATCAAGTCCAATTGAATTGGATTCAGTTGGGTTTGACCCGATTAGGTTAAGAGTTGACCTAATCGTCGAGATGGTTTGGTCCCTGATTTGATCAGGGGTTGGGCTTAATCAATTTCTGATTTGATTAGGATTTTATTGAGTCTAATTAAGCCTAATTAAGTTAGATTTAAATTAGTCTAATTGGGCCTAACTTATTTGGTTCAATTAGGTTGGTTTAAATAATGAAACCACCTTGACCCATTCTCCCTGCACCACCTCACTTCCACTGTGCCCATTTGAATTCACGAGAAGGAAGTTCTCATAAATTTTTTCTCACGCAAATCCCTCCTCACGCCCTACTTTAATGCACCAAATGAGTGGATAAGGATGATTGGTTGGCCATTCAAATTCAAAACAAAGTTTGAATTTGAATGAGCAACCAATCTTAGCGCCTTGACCTTATCCTCTTTTAGCGCCCCATTTATTACACGAGAAAATATTTTTCATGAAATTACTCATACACAAATTAAGCCACGCCCTCCTCTTCTCACGCCCTTAGTGGATAGGGATAAATTGGTTTCCATTTGAATTCAAAATTTAATTTGAATTCAAATGTGCAATTACTCATCTTTATCCTCTCACGTGGATAAGACGTTTGACATTGTTTTAAAAGGAGGAGAAGAGTGGGGCATGTGCAAAAAAAATTTTGGAGAGAAAATATGGGCATGAGGAATCCTTGTGTGCAAGGTGAAGGTCTATATCCTTTCGAGAGAAAAAAAAAGAAAAGAAAGAAAAAGTGTGCGCAGGGTTTCAGTGAGTTCTTCAGGGTTTCAGCCTAGAGTTCGGAAAGTGAGAAGGTGAGCTACGAGTGTCGTGAGCCCACCAAATTTCAGAGAGATCTTCAACATCCTCTCAAGCATGTCTATTGATGATCCAGAGTATCTGAAGAATCAACAAACATCGATCGAAGGAGTTCGATCAGCATCGGCTGTCGAAAGGGCTCTACAACGAGCTAGCACTCGTGAGGAGTCGATCAGACCGGAAGCTTCATGTGGATGATCCGTAGAGGTCAGACATATTGTGTAGCTACATCATGATGATCAGACTCTTCCAACGGTGATCAGATTACGGCGATCTACTACCCGCACAAAGGTATTGTGTTCTGAACACATTACAGTAAAGTGTTTACTGTTCAAATTCGAATTTTAAATTTAAATGCATACATGCTATATATCATATTTAGATTCTAGTATAGGATAAATTTTTATTAATTAATTAGATTAATTAATAATTTTTACTATAAAATAATAATTTTGAAAAGTTTTAAAATTACCATTTTACTCCTGCACTGAATTTTTCCCACAGATTAAATATTTTAATCTATTATGTATGCACAGATCAAATTTAAAACTACCTACAAAAGGATTATTTGAATGAAAATATGCATGATCTGATTTCTAGGAGTTATTGATCACATCAATAATGGTAGCAAATCACATCTACTAAAGTCTAGATCACATCTAAATCATCACGGATAGATCTTATCTATAGAGATCGGATCTCTTACTAGAGCGTGAGTAGCTGAACATCATGACTAAATCTTGTAGAATATAGGCTCTACTGGTTGTTCGTAGCTATATAAAATATTCAGCCTCTACGAAAAGTCTACTCAAAGTTCTGGTCTGATCGATCTCTCCGACAATGCTAGCTCGTGTAAAGATCAGAGGATGGCTGATTTTGCACCTTTCTTCAGACCACTCGGACTCTTCTGAAGCCAAAGACAAATCTAGGAGGAGGTGAAATGAAGGAAGAAAGGCTCAGAAGATACACTTTTCTCTCAACATACTTTCTTCCCAAAACCCTAGAGTCAACACCTTAAGGAAAACCACAATGCTCACACCCCAAGAGGAAATGTATATCCTCTTAACTCACACAAAAGGACCCGCCCCCTCTTAGATTTTTGCCCCACTCTAAGAAATCTTTTCTCACAAAAACAAAAGGGTTCTTAAGGTGGGTGTGGAGATGACGATAGGATCAAGTTCAAATCAAATTTGAACTTGAATTTAAACCAAGATAAGTATCAAGGTTGTTTTAGTTCGAATTCAAACCATTTGAATTCAAATTCCAACCAATCACATCCTCATCCAAGGGAGTGAGTGACAACATGGTTTTGGGATGTGAATTCTCTACATAAATTCTGAATTTGCATGGAGAGCAGAAGGGCGTGGGTTCAGATAGCGCAAGATGTTGGAAATTCAAACCGATTTGAATTTAAATCAATCTAATTAGGTTCTTATCCAAATCAAATTAGATTAGATCTAATTAGATATCTGAACCTAATCTAATCAAATACTGAACCAACTCAATTAAATTCTAATCTAATTAAAAATTAATCGAGTCCAAATCCTGATCCAATCAGGAATCAAATATCCTTATCGATTAGGTCATCTTATAACCTAATCAGATCAAATCTAATTGAATCTAATTCAATTAGACTTTATCCAAACCATATTGCTCAATTAAATTGAGCTAATCAACCATCTAATTACTAATTAATTCTCTAATAATTTATTAATCTTTAGTGAATTAATTCATTTCAACTTTTGCATATGGTTAGCCATCAATCATATTGACAGTTATACCCTTGAATGATTCTCAATCATCGATTAGTCATCTGATCAGTCAGAAATTATTTTTTGAGTATGACCTCATAGGTTCGAACCTAAGTCGATAGCACAAAAATAAATTTTTGTATCAATCGATGTGACCATCTAGTAATGATACCTGACATTCGGATAAGCCGAATGATTGCAAAGCAATATTCAAGAACCCTAAACTAAGGTTACTGTATAATTCATCCCTTTGACCCTCAGCGCTTAGGATGATCCAGAGTTAAATTGTCAACTCTTAATCAGTACATCCATAATGCGTCTCAACCTCATAAATACTGTGACTCCTCACAAGGACTACTCTGACCAAGATTTTATTGAATTGAAATACAATATAGTACTAACTCCTAAAATCAAAAGCGGTCAATCCCATCTTGACTCACACACCGACTTAATAAATACTTGACTGTATCCAGAAATCCTTCATCACTGAATCAAAAATTCAGGTAGTCTAACACTAAAGCACAGAGAGTTGCTTGTAAGTCACCGTACTGATCTCAGGTCAGAGGAACACTTATACTCATCCTTCGTGAGCTACTCTTGAAGCAGAGTGCTCCATAATTGGATCACATTCAGTGAGATATACTCCTACATCTCATCTGCATGCCATACCAGTGTCTCCACACTCCTTGATTAACAGGACAACCAACCTATATGGCATATAATGATCTACATTTGATACAGCTATCGTCTTAATAATAGTATATCGTTTGGTCGCAAACATATTTAAAGACTAAACGATAAATCTTTCTTTATCGATCAAAATAGTTCTAAAGACTTTATCACAACATAGGAGTTTAAAAAGAAGATATATATTTTATGATGAAAAAACTAAATAATTTTTGTTAATAAACAATTCATATACAAGTTACATACATGAGCATAATCGTTAATAGGTTGATGATTGACTTTGGGACATAATTTTTAACAAAAATCTACTTTATATATTGAAATTAATACATACTAATTTTATGCTAAAATTAAATATACGATTGAATCACATATCTATTTCGCTAATCCTTTATTTGAATCTGAATTTGGAAGAAGATGGGTTCTTTCTTAGCCACACAAGCATATGGGCTCTATGGGTATCCACTTAGGATCAGTCTGGATCAGTCCTCTTTGATGTAGATCTTTCTTCTCTAAGAAGATCTTTTTGCAAATCTGAATGAAGCCTGGATCCTTTGATCAACTCTTTGATCAATCTTTGATCTTTCTTTTCTCTTCTCTTTCTTGATCTTCTTCTCTTGATCTGAAAGTAATCAAGAGCTTGAAACCAATAAGAAAGAGGGATGCCTAAACTCCTTTTGGGCATTGTGATGATGAGATGTCCAAGGGCTTGGATGTGTGAACCAAAAGGGAGGAAGAGATGGAGGCATGGGGGGCTGTTTTATGGCTTGAAGCAATTTGAAATTCTAATAATAAACTCTTAGGTGAGGGTCCTTTAAATAGAGAAGCAATTGAACTCCTAATCAAAACCAAATCAGCCACCTTATATGAGTCCTAATCACATTAGGACTCGTTATAATCCCTACTCTTTGACCATGCCTAGGTGAACCAAGTGGGTGCCAACACTTGGCATCCTCTAGCCCTCTCTCTCATACATCATAGGGAAGAGGAGGTGAGCTCCTCCCTTATCTTTCACACCTTCATCATGTGGGCATGCCCAACTTGATCAAATCAAGTGGTGCCCCAATTGAGTTAATCCAAACAATCAAAGAATTATCTAGGTGATTTAACTCCTAATTATTTAACCCAAGACTCTTAGGAAACCATCATATGGAGCCCATTGAATCTAATCCAATTAGGTTCAATGCGGATAATTAACTCGAATTTATTCTTATCAAATAAGCAATTCAAGTTAAATAAAAAATTGGATTCAACCTTATGCTAGCAAGGTCATCCTAAACTCAATAGGATTCTCCTAATCCAATTGAGACTTTATAAGCCCAATTGCTTAATCTAGATCTAATCTCTTTGTTGTGTGATCCCATAAGTTCAATTCTATCTGGTAGTGAGATATACCATGATCTTTATCATAGCATCATTGAAACTCTTTTTGATGAATCAAAATAATTCTACTCTAACTCAACAAAGATCGTCGATCCTAAACAACCCTAGTGAGCTCTCATAATCCATCAGTGATACCTAGTAGTATGTAGTGGCAACCCAACAAAGTCAAAAAAAAAATCTCAAGGTGCAGTTTTCACTTGATTCAATCTCTCTATTTTGAGTCTCGATTAGATGGCAGATCATAGATAAATCATCAAACCTCATCATCAGTCATATAATAGATTCAATTAGCTCAAGTCCAATTATGATTTTCATAAAAAAAAATTTTCATCAATCACACTATTGTAGCCACAGACTTATGGATTTAGTCTTTCAAATCTCATAAAATTATTTTTTTCATCAAGATTGATAGATTTCATTTAAATACACACCTTACTCCTACAGTAGATCAACTATTGCCAACATACACTATAAGGACTCAAAGAGACCATATTTCTGTGTCAGTCAAACTCCAGCAGCTCACTGCGAGCAACCATGCCATTACAGATCAAAAGACCATTTACACAACTACAACATCAAGGTGATCATCGATAATTGAATAGAAATCTATGTGATCTCTCGTATGGTCACGTTCAGTACTAGTTATTCTCTAACAACTATCCGCATTTATCAGTCAGTATCTCTACACTGTAGATTAGAGACTCATCTACTCCGAAAGAAGCGATTTGTACATCAATCTATTCAGATCGATCATCATTTTTATGATGATACTATGATCGAGAGTAATTTAGAAATTAATTATACATGCCTCTAATTCTCAACATCTTGAGAATATGTATCGTAAGTATTAATTTCATAGATGATTCAAGGATACATCACACTTGAATAAAAATAAAATTTTACTTTTTTATTGATCAAATCAATATTTTAAATATAAAATTATATCCTAGAGTTATTACAATATGTCAGTCATATTGACTTCTACGATATACATCCAATATTAAGATGATCATATGCCTGACTAGAGACAATAAGAGTTTGTGATTCAATTTCTCAATCAATATAAAGAAATTTTTGAACCTCAAGAGATAATTCTAGTCATTATTTACTTTCATCAACAAATAAAACTCTAAAATTATCATGCTAAATGGAAAAAATAATAATTGTTCATTATAACAAATGAACTAACAATCACTAGAAGCAAGATTCTAAAGAGAATGATATTTATCTACCAAGTTTTTTTTTTAAAAGGTGCATTATAAAATTACTTGACAATCTGTTCATATATTCTAGCCTAAGATAAAAAAGAAAAGAAAGACAACACATGATATTCATTTTATTTTTACAATGAAGCATCTCTAATAAATTTTCTTGCAATTTCTCATATAATGATAATTAAATATCTAAACTGGATCAATGAATTACCTAAATATTTGCATGAGTGTCTGAAGATAGATTTGAATCGATTTTATGGGAATTTAAAATAAATTTATTTTGAAAAAACTATGAAGTAGTATTCAATAAATTCATAATAATAATCTATTATATAATGTCAATGTTTAAAAAAATACATTTTCCACCCTTATATTCCAAATTATGAGTGTTGGGTATAAAATAACCCCAGACGAAGTTCGTAAGAGGCCAACCCTCCCAGGACTCTTCTGGCTTCCGACCTTGTGCGGCGTCTTTCTGAACTCCTCCGACCATTCGAGCTTCCACAGTACCATCCAGACTCTTCCAGCAGTCGACCTTCCACAATGTCCTCCAGATTTCTCCAACAAACGAACTCCTATCATACCCTCCAAACTTCTCCAATGATGAGTTCCTTCAGTCGTCTATTGGACTGCTCCAAATACTCTCTGGGCTTCACTATCAGCCGATTTTCTACAGTGATCGACTACTCTCCGAATCTCTTTCAGAGTACTTTGAGCTTCTTCCGAGCTTCTCCAGCAGTAGGACTTCTACAGTAACCAGACTCCATCCAAGTTTCTACAGTGGTTGACCGCCTTCTGAATTTCAACCGAGCTTCTACAGTAAGCGAATTCCATCCGAGCTTCTATTGCAAGCAGACTTCAGTCGAGCTTCTATAATAAGCGATCTCCATCCGGGCTTCCACGGCAACCGGTCTCCATCCGAGCTTCTACAATAAGCGGTCTCCATCCGGGCTTCCACGGCAACCAGTCTCCATCCGAGCTTCTACAGTAAGCGGCCTCCTTCCGGACTTCTGCAAGAATCGGACTCCGTCCGAACTTCTACAGCGAATGAATTCCAGACGAACTTCTACAACGGACAGGCTCCAGTAGCCAGATTTCTACAGTAACCGACTGTCTCCTGTGTCTTCCGTACCTCTCCAGCTATCAACCTTCAACAGCGCCAACCAGACTTCAACAGTGCCGACCAGACCCCTCCAATGGACAAATTTCATCCGGATCCCTCCAGCGGTCGACCTTCCACAATGTCCTCCAGACTCCTCCAGTGGACGAACTTCCACAACGTCTTTCGGACTCTTCCATCGGTCAACCTTCTATAGCGCCTTTCGAATTCTGCTATCGGTCGACCTTCTGTCGGATTCCTTATGCAACTGGACCTCTCCAGTAGACAGTCTTCAGACAAGCTTCTACATCAGACAAATTTCAGACGGACTTCTCTAGCAATCGGACTCCAGTCAGATTTCTCCAACAGAAAATTTTCGTCCGAACTTCTACAGCGGATGACTTTCGTCTGCAGCATCAACGCCTAAGGCACCCAACAACAGTTAACCCGTCAGCAACTTCGAAAACATCCGAGCTTCTCTTAGATTGCTGAGATAGAGAGCTATTCTGCTCCATCAGACGTCCCAATCGAGCTTCAGCCATCCGGTCCAAACTCCCCAGTAAGTCGCGACAACGGACACCACTCCACTCTCTGTAACAAACTCCACGTGGCCCCACCACTCTCCGGCAAGTCGCGACAACGGACACCACTCCACTCTCGGTAACAAACTCTACGTGGCCCCGAACGGCCCACTACCAGGCAGTTACGGACGTCGCTGTCAATCGGTTACGCTCTCCCGTCTATAAAAAAGACCCCCCAGATACGTTCTCCTCTAAGCTCTAAGCTCTATCTCTAAACTCTGCTAAAATTCCATTCGAGTGCTCCATTTCTGTTGAAGCAGAATACTGACTTGAGCATCGGAGGGTCTTGTCGGAGCACCCCCAACTCCGGTTTAGACTTTCTTTGCAGGTCCCGACGGCGGTCGTGATCCCTTCGACTCCAGCTTCTCCGGCATCGGTGGAATTCTGCACCAACAATGAGGAAAGCGTGATAATAGTGTTATGGTGGTTCTAATGCTTAGCATGCCTTTTTATTGTTATATATTATAATTAGTATCATAATAATTTTATGGCATGTCAATTATATTATGCACATATATATTCATACACTACAAATTAACAAACTGCAGCTTGGAGCCATTATAATTGTGTTATAAGCAATGTCCAACAAGCATTACTTAACATTTTATAGTTTTAAAATTTAGTAGCTTTTGTATTAACACTTTTTAACATTATGTAGTTTTCTTATTTAGTATAAACTAATTCAATTGTATAAGTCATTTGATGGAACTAGGAGGAGCAGCCATCCAAAAAACAATAGAGAATAGGAATTTTAGTTTAATAATTTAAAATAAAATATCTTATAAAAGATTTTTTTTTTTAGTTGTCATCATTACATTATGACAAGAATATCCTTAAAAATGTGGTTTGATGGGTGATTTTATTTGAGCTTTTGAGTATCATTAGCTGCAGGGGCTACTCAACATAAAATATTTTAATTTTTTTGAATGTTTGCAGAGCAATTTTTTTCCTGAACAAAATCTTTGTTTTGTTGAGAGTGGGATTTGAACCCACGCCCTTTCGGACCAGAACCTTAATCTGGCGCCTTAGACCAACTCGGCCATCTCAACGATTGATGTTTCACCAGTCTATGGTGAAGATAAAACTTTTAATATTAGCTCAAGAACCCAGACAACCCATCTCAGTTTAGGGATGGCAAAGACAGCCCTAGCCGGATCATTTCGGAGATTAAAGCTCATCTCCCTCAACAATACGGACGACCGTGACTGCTGCTCGGTGCTCACTTTTCTCCGGGTTTCCGCTCTGCATGAACCCCGGTGCTTCCTTCGGAACCGTCATGTCGAAGAGATTGTGACGGAAGCAAAATCAGGGAGGTGTCACTAATTTAGGATATCTCTCGCTCTGCATTTTTTTTTTTTTTTTTTGGAAGCCAATAAACTACGGATTGGGTTTATGAATCAAGGTATTACGTGTCAAAATTTGAGAAAGTTCGTGGCTGACTGCTAATTTGCTTTCGACCTTTTCAGTTGCTGTTAAAAAAAAAAAAAAACTCAGTATCCAAAATTAAAGGACAGTTAGTTCTGTTCATTTTTATAATATTTATGCACACATTTTCAAAGTAAAAACTTGATCACCTGCTGCTAATGTTGACTAGCGTATATTACCATTTACCACTACGGTCCTTGACATAAAACACTTCTTTCTCAAATGCGCGGAATGATGGGTTCTCCCCTTCCGGACTAAATAAAACTAACAGATTTTAAGTAGATGATTGCATTTGATATCTCCCAAAATTTTCTTTCTCAGCCATTATTAAGTTTTGATTTATTAATCCCGTTACTCTAAACCAGTATTGGTAATGCATCACATCAGCAAATCATTATCGCCAAATGCCGAGACACGGTTTGATTGTAGCCTGCGGCCTGTGGGGGAGTAAATGGTCATTTCCCTTGGATCACCTTTTCGTCCTACGCAGCGTTTTGCGGTTCCCAGGAATAAAATAATATTTTATTCAGCAGACCAACTCATCCATCTGGATTTTTTTTTAAAATATATTTTTTTTAATATTTATTTCTAAATCTATCCCCACCCCTATCTTATTTTCAAAAATGTGGCACTTCAGCTCGTACGCAGTGAAATCATATATTGAACATGCGATTTCGAACTTGAAATCGTATGTTAGAACGTATGCACAATTATATGTTGAATATTCGATTTTGAACTTGAAATCGCATGTTGGAGCGTATGTATAGTGGAGAACGCGCAATCAAAAATCGATGAAATACAAAGGATCGCATGGCGTGTTATCCATCATAAGATTTATGCTGTCCAATTGCACCTAGTGCATGAATATGGAGCCAAGCGAGAGCGGCGATGGCACGGGTGAGAACTTCATCGGAGCCGAAGGAGGAGGAGGGGGGGAGGCATGGGGTGCGGGCATAGGGGCCGAGGGAGGGGGGTCGTGGGGGGCATGGGGTGCGAGTGCCGAGCCAAGGGGGAGGGATGGGTTTGTGTTCTCACAGAGCGATGGGGGGCATGAGGTGCGGGCTTCATTAGGGCAGAGGGGGGATGTGGCACAGATAGGTAGCCATGGCGATTGGGAGGTTCAAGTATGGGGCTCGAAAGGAGGGTGCGAAGGCGTGACGGTCGGACAGAGATGCCACGGGTGGTGCGTTGGAGGGGGGATGGGTGCGGATCGGCCACTAAGAGAGAGGGGGTGGGGTTTGGGTTTTGGGGGGAGCAGAAAAATGAAAAGAAAAGAAAGATTACAAATAAAATATCATTATTTGATTAATAATAAAATATTATTATTTTATTAGTAATAATATATTATTATTTGATTAATAATAGTATATTATTATTTGATTAATAATAAAATATTATTATTTGATTAATAATAAAATACTATTATTTAGTACTAATAAAATATCATTATTTGATTAATAATAAAATATAATTATTTGATTAGTAATAAAGTATTATTATTTGATTGATAATAAAATATTATTATTTGAGTATTAATAAAATATCATTATTTGATTAATAATAAAATATTATTACTTTATTAATAAAAAATATTATTATTTCATTAATAATAAAATATTATTATTTGATTAATAATAAAATATTATTATTTAAGTAACATTAAAATATTATTATTTGACTAATAATAAATATTATTATTTTATTAATAATAAAAATAATATAAATACGATGTCATAGAATCGTGGATCAGCTCCCTTATTATTAATCAACTCCAACTTTTGATTGGCTTGTTGGGAATAGTATTCCAAAGCCAATCGTCAGCCTGTTGACGGTTGTATTTATTTTTTATATTGTACATGAATTATGAATTAATAAAAATTATTTTGGTATTTTTCATCACAAAATATTTCATCTTCAAATGAACTCCAATGTTGTGGTGAAGTCCTTAGAACTATTTAGACTCGACAAAGAAGGATTTGTCGTTTAGTCCTTAAATCTGTTCGCGATCAAATGATACGTTGTTACCAAGGACGACAACGTTTATCAAGCATAGGTCGTTGTGTGCCATATAGGTTGGTTGTCCTCTTAACCAATGAGTGTGGAGACACTGGTATGGCTTACAGGTGAGATGTAAAGGTACATCTGCACTGAACATGATCAACTCCGAAGCTATTTCTACTGTCAAGATTTGCTCCGATGGAATATGAGTATAAATATCCCTCCGACCTGAGACCGCCACGGTGACTTGCAAGCAACTCACTGCACTTAGGCACTGGACTACCTGAATTTTTAATTCAGTGACGGAAGGCTGCTGAGTGTAGTCAAGTACTTGATTTGTCGGTGCGTGTGTCAAGATGGGATTGACCACTCCAGTTTAGGAGCTGTGTACAGTCGTGTTTCAATTTAGCAAAATCTTGACCAGGATAATCCTTGTGAGGAGTCACAGGACTGTTTGAGTTGAGCACGATTCGGATGATCTGATCAGGGTTGACAGTTTAACCCTGAGTCATCCTAAACATAGGGGTCAAAAGGATGAATTATACAGTAACCATATTCATGTAGGTTCTAAGTGTTGCGATTGCGACTCTTCGACCTATCCGGACGTCGGGTACCATTGCTAGATGGTCACTTCGATTAGTACAGGAATTGGTTCCTATGCTACCGGCTTAGGTTCGAACCTGCGGGGTCACACACATTAGAGGTTCCTATCTGATCTGATGGCTGAGGTAGAATCCTACATGTTTGAGACTCAGTGATCGAGAATCAGGATTCTCTGATCACGAGTTTCACACATTATGGGTACTGGGGTCAAGAGTCCCACTGGTTGGAATTTTTTGATCAGGGTTACATATCGATGAATTCTGATGCCTGATTGCCCATCAGATTTGGACTCAGTATTTATGAAAGGTTTAATTAGTGATTTGATCGCTAATTAACTCAATTTGATTGAGTAATTATTTTTGGATCAAGTCCAATTGAATTGGATTCAGTTGGATTTGACCTGATTAGGTTAAGAGTTGACCTAATCATCGAGATGGTTTGGTCCCTGATTTGATCAGGGATTGGGCTTAATCAATTCTTGATTTGATTAGGATTTTATTGAGCCTAATTAAGCCTAATTTAGTTAGATTTAAATTAGTCTAATTGGACCTAACTTATTTGGTTCAATTAGGTTGGTTTAAATAATTAAACCACCTTGACCCAATCTCCATGCTCCACCTCACTTCCATTGCACCCATTTGAATTCATGAGAAGGAACTTCTCATGAATTTTTTTCTCATGCCAAGCCCTCTCCACGCCCCACTTTAATGTGCCAAATGAATGGATAAGGATGATTGGTTGGCCATTCAAATTCAAAATAAAGTTTGAATTTGAATGGGCAATCAATCTTTGCACCTTATCCCTTTTTTTTACGTCCCATTTATTACATGAGAAAAGATTTTTCATGAAATCACTCCATGCATAATTTAAGCCATGCCTCATGTCTTTAGTAGATAAGAGATGAGTTGGTGTCCATTTGAATTCAAAATTTGATTTGAATTCAAATGTGCAATTACTCATCTTTATCCTTTCTTTTGGATAAGACGTTTGACGTTGTTATAAAAGGAGGAGAAGAGTGGGGCGTGCAAGATGAAGATTTTTGGAAAAAAATTCTGGGGTGTGAAAAGTCTTGTGCGTGAGAAGAAAGTCTATATCCTTCCAAGAGAAAAGAAAGAAAGAAAGAAAAGTGGGTGCAAGGTTTCCGGTGAGTTCCCTAGAGTTTTAGCCTGGGGTTCGGAAAGTGAGAAAGTGAGCTACGAGTGTCGTGAGCCCACAAAATCTTAGAAAGATCTTCAACATCCTCTCAAGTACATTTGTTGATGATCTAGAGCATCCAAAGAATCGACAGACATCGATCGAAGGAGTTCGATCAGCATCGACCGTCAAAAAGATTCTACAACGAGCTAGCACTCGTGAGGAGTCCATCAGACCGGAAGCTTCGTGTGGACTATCCGCAGAGGCCAGACACGCTGTGTGGCTGCATCGTGATGATCAGACTCTTCCGACGGTGATCAGATTGCGGCGATCTACTACCCGCACAAAGGTATTGTGTTCTGAACACATTACAATAAAGTATTTATTGTTCAAATTCGAATTTCAAATTTAAATGCATGCATGCTATATATCATATTTAGATCCTAGTGTAGGATAAATTTATGTTAATTAATTAGATTAATTAATATTTTTTCACTGTAAAATCATGATTTTGAAAAAGTTTTAAAATTACCATTTTACCCCTGCACTGAATTTCTCCACAAATGATATCAGAGCAGGTTCTTAGATATGATATATATATTTGCATGCGTAGATTAAGTTATAATCTAAAAGTTTAAATTTAAAATTTAAAATTCAAATTTAAAATTTGAATTTTGAAAGTTGTTCGAAATTCAAAATTTAAAATTTTGAAATTCAAAATTTGAATTTTGAATTTTGAAATTTGAAATTTGAAATTCAAAATTCAAAAAAAATTGAAATTCAAAATTTGAAATTTAAAATTTGGTTGAAATTTCAAATTTGAAATTCAAAATTTAAAATTCAAAATTTGAAATTCAAAATTTGAAATTCAAAAATTTAAAATTTATTTAAAATTTGAAATTCAAAATTTAGAATTTAAAATTTGAAATTTGAAATTTAAATTTTGAAATTGATATATTTAGATATACTTGATTCAAGTAGCAAGTAATCGAATTGGGTTGGTTGCCATGGCTGTCCGATCATAGGAGAAAAGCAGGGTTTAAAGGTCCTCTCCTCTCATTCGATGGGGTCTCCTATGGCGGTAGGGGTGTCGCTGCAATTATATCCCATGCAGATGAAGCAGCGAAAGGAATTAATTGTAAAGTTTCAATTATGAAATTTATCATGAATATGTTAGATTAGATCTAAAAGAATATTCATGATTTATTTTGATTGAGTTATTTTCTGTTATGTAATTAGCAATAGGATTGCTATTTATGAAATATGCTGATCTATTTGTGAAATAAGTCAACATATTTGGTGAATAGAAAATAAAACCTTTCAAATTTGAAAATTATTTTCGAAATGCCAAACCCTGACCCATCAGCCTAAATACTTAAGAATTAAGTGTTGTCTAGTAGGTCTAGAATTATGAATTAAGACCTAAGACAATTGCATAAACTTGTGGGTCAATGGGTTAGATGGATTAGGTCCATAATTGGGTTAGACCTAAGGTTAGCTTAAAGAAATGGACTAAATTAGAGTAATTGGTCAAATCTAATCAAAAGTTGAATTAGATTAGGTCAAGGATACTCTAGACTCAACTCCAATAGTTGTAGTTGAATGGGTCCATGTCTTTAACTAGACCAAGATGGACTTAATTCATGGCTACGCAGTGGAACCCTATTTAATAAGTTGATCAAATTAAAACTAATGAACCGGTTGGTGTCTAAGGTAAGTTTGGCAGTTTGACCAGTGATTTTTAAGCGAGAGCTACTCGCAGTGATTCGATCTCTGACGAGTTAATGGCATATCCCCACCACTGATCTCACTTACCTGGCCAACCTAGTGAATTAGATTTTGATTAGATCACTTTGTGATTAGGGCTCACCCATGTCATTAGGTAAATCAGTTTGACTGATTTAGGTGCTCCTAATGCTGGCTTAATTAAATCTTTTTAATCTGACTTGGTGAAGTCAGTGGGAGGATTGAAATTGGCTAGTAATTTATCTTCTCATCTATTTTTTAATAAAATCTTTAAAAATTATTAGGTCCTAAAAATGATTAAGTTATATTGATAACTAAGTCATAGCCTCCCATTAAGTGAGTGATAATGAGTCCATTAGTTTAATAATCATTGGAGGCCCAAAGGTCTGGTGCTTATTGACTAATGAAATTATCATTCATAATATGATAATTTAGTTTGAGTCTTTCTGATGGTGGTCAGGTTGGTCGGCCAAAGTCGGGCCTGATCATTTATTGATCCAATTCATCAAATCAATCATGTTAATGGTTGGACCTAACCAGATCTTTTCAGTGGAGGCCAAAGCCTACTGATTAGGTTCTGGGGCAAAATCAATTACTAGAAGTTATTTAGAGAAATGACTGGTTATGAACCTACCCATAGATGCACATGGGTTGACCAACCAAAGTTGGACTCGTGTGTAGTCTGTGTGGATTCTAGTATCCACTAAGGAATTAAAGTAATTTCTCGAATTGGAGATTGAGGCTATCAGTTCATAAAAATACTGGAAAAAATTTTAGACTAAAGTCCAAGTCTTTAGTATTTATAATTTATATACTAATTGAGGTCTGATTTTCTTTCTGCAGCTATGGCCACTACCATGTCGCTCCAATCATTATTAGATAATGACAAACTCATGGGACCTAATTTCGATAGCTGGTATCGAAAATTAAAAATCGTCCTTGAGCATGAGCGGATCCTTTATGTAGTAATGGATCCGACACCTGAGGAGCCAGCCCTGAACGTTAGAGGGACGGTTCGAGACACTTATCAGAAGTGGCTCAACGACCGCACCACCGTTCGGTGCATTATACTGGCGGTAATGAATGATGAGTTCAGCCGCAGGTTTGAGAACGTCCAGCCATAGGAGATGCTTCAAATGTTGAACGACTCCTTTGGCACGCCTGATGATGTTGAAAGGCACAAAACTAGTTGTACTATTTTCAATGCTCAAATGAGGGATGGAGCCTCAGTCACTGATCATGTACTGTACATGATCGAAATGATTGAGCGCCTAAGTAAATTGGGCTTTCTCTTGCACGAGCAGTTCGGTAAGGATACGATCCTTAATTCATTGCCCAAGTCCTTCCTCCCCTTCCTTACTCATTTTCAGATGACAAAGCCTGCAGTGAACTACCACGACTTGTTGGGGTTGCTATAGAACTTTGAGAAGGATCACCAGCTCCATAAGAGTTGGTGAATGTTGTGGGAGGGTCTTCTTCTGGTCGTCGACCCTTTAAGAAAGGGAAGAAGAAGAACAAGAAGAAGAAGAATAAGAAGGTGCAGCTGCATGCTGGGACGTCTGCATAGGGTCAGACTAAGAAGCGCAAGCCCGACCAGAGCCAGGTGGAGTGCTTCTTTTGCAAGAAGCAGGGGCACTGGAAGAAGAACTGTCCTCTATACATTGCCTCCCTGGATCCGAATAGGCCGAAGAAGAAGCAAGGTACTTATATGATAACACTTGCAACTTTTTATTTGTGATACTACTGCCTGGGTATTGGATACCGGAAGCCCTTATCATATTTGCAATTCGATGCAGGGTCTGCAGGTCAGTAGGAGATTTGATGAAAGCGAGAGATTCTGAACGTTGGAGATGGAAGCAAAGTTTCAGTTCTAGCATTAGAATCATGAACCTTGTAATCAATTCTCGAAACGTAATTCTAAGTGAATATCACTATTGTCAAGCTTTTTATTAAATATTATTTCTGTAGGCCTTTTGGCATGAACGGTTATCAATTTTTAATAAAAAAAATATTTGCAATATCATTTTGAATGGTGTTACAATGTTTATTGGACAACTTAATAATGAAATTTACTTTCTATCACAACCTGTTAATGTGGTTCAAACCTTCGGTAAATGCACTAGAATAGATAATGTGTCAGAAGTCTACCTTTGGCACTGTAGGCTAGGTCATATCAATAAGAACAGGATAAACAGTTGGCTCAAGAAGGAATTCTTAAGTAGGTGATTGTGAATCACTTCCAACCTATGAGTCCTGTCTTAGTAAAATGATAAATCACCTTTTATTGGAAAAGGTGAGTGAGCCAACGAACTCTTGGGTCTGGTACATTCTGATGTATGTGGACCCATGAGCTCAAGTCAAGAGGTGATATTTCTACTTCATAACCTTCACAGATGACCTATCGAGGTATGGGTATGTCTATTTAATGAAGCATAAGTCGGAGTCATTTGAAATGGCCAAACTATTCCGAAATGAGGTAGAAAAATAAACTGAAAAGTGTATTAAAACTCTTCGATCTGATCGAGGAGGTGAATACTTTCCAATGATTTTCTGACATATCTTGGGGAGAATGGGATTCTCTCTCAGTGGACACCTCCTGGAACACCACAACATAATGGTGTGTCTGAAAAGAGGAATCGGACCTTGTTGGACATGGTTCGATTCATGATGAGGTTTGCTGGTCTGCCGATCTTCTCTGGGATATGCGCTCAAATCGGCTTGTTACCTTCTAAACAGAGTTTCGAGTAAGTCTGTAACCAAAACACCATATGATATATGGATAGGACGTAAGCCAGTACTCTCGCATCTTAGGTTTGGGGGTATCCGGCTTATGTTAAACATTTAATTACAGACAAGCTTGGACCTAGGTCTGACAAGTGTAATTTTATAGGGTACTCAAAAGAGACCAAAGGGTATTCTTCTACCTAGCTGATGAGCAAAAAGTGTTTGTAAGCCTTAAGACAATCTTTTTGGAAAAGAAGTTCCTTGGTGAAGGGACTATTGCCTCTAAGGTCGAACTTGACGATGTTCGGCAGGTGGAAAATCCGATGCAAGTTGCTGAACCTGAACCAGATTTGATTAGATCAGATCGGAGCCCATTGTTCAAGCACCCTTAAGACGATCTGGTAGAGTATCACGTCAACTGGACAATACTATGGTTTCTTGATCGAGATGATGATCCTATCGAACTTGATGAAAATGTGAGGATCCGATCACCTACATAGATGCAATGCAGAGACCCGACTCTGAGAAATGACTAGAGGCCATGAAATCCGAAATGGAGTCCATGAAGGTCAACAATGTGTGGACATTGGTTGACCCACTCGAAGGAGTAAAACCCATAGGGTGTAAGTGGGTCTTCAAGAGGAAGAGAGGCACGGATGAAAAGGTGGAAACCTATAAAGCCCGTCTGGTTGCCAAGGGATATCATCAACGTTATGGTATAGACTATGATGAGACGTTTTCTCCTGTGGCAATGCTCAAATCCATTCGGATTATGCTTGCGATAGCTGCCCATCTGGACTATGAAATCTGGCAGATAGATGTGAAGACAGCTTTCCTAAACGGAGAGCTGGATGAAGAGGTGTATATGATACAACCTAAAGATTCACATCCACAGATGAGTCTAAGGTATGCAGGCTACAGAGGTCCATTGATGGACTTAAGCAGGTATCCCGAGTTGGAACATATATTTTGATAGGACGATCAAGACGTATGGCTTCGTTAAGAACGGAGGAGAGCCCTACATTTATAAGTGGGCTAATGGTCTAGTAGTAGTATTTCTTATATTGTATGTGGATGACATTCTCTTAATCGGGAATGATGTCCCTGCATTACAGGAATAAAGATTTGGCTGTCGTCACAGTTCTCCATGAAGGATCTGAGAGAAGCTTCCTACATCCTAGGGATGAGGATCTATAGGGATAGATCTAAAAGGTTGCTTGGTTTATCACAGTCCACGTACATTGATACTATGCTGAAGAGGTTCAGCATGAAGAATTTCAAGGAAGGCTATCTTCCGATAGGCCATGAAATTTCTCTCTCGAAGAGGGATTGTCCAACAATACCTCAAGAGAAAGAGCGTATGGGTAGGATTTTATATGCTTCGGCAGTGGGATCTATCATGTACGTCATGACATGTACACGATCAGATATGGCATACTCAGTAGGGGTAGTGAGTAGATACCAATCTGATCCAAGAGAGAATCACTGGAAGGTTGTTAAAACCATCCTGAAGTATTTAAGAAATACTAAAGACCAGTGGCTTGTTTATGGTGAATCGGACTTGAGACTTATAGGGTTTACAGACTCTAGTTTTCAGTCTGATCACGATGACAGCAAAAGTGTGTCGGGATTTATTTTTACCCTTAATGGTGGGGCTATCTGCTGAAAAAGTTTTAAGCAGCACACAGTGGTTGATTCAGTTTGCGAGGCAGAGTATGTCGCTGCATCAGATGCTGCCAAAGAAGCGATATGGCTGAAAAAATTTATCACCGAGCTCGGAGTAGCACCCTCCCTTGTTGATCCAGTTCTACTCTACTGTGACAGCTCTGGAGCCATTGCTCAGACGAAGGAACCAAAGGCACACCAGCAGACGAAGCATATTCTGCGCCGCTACCATCTCATCGAGAAAATTATGGATCGAGGTGACATCGATCTTCAGAAGATCGACGGAAAGGAGAACCTGGCTGACCCATTCACTAAAGCCATTGCGGTGAAGGAGTTCGACAACTACAAGTCGAAGATGGGTATTAGATACTGCATCGATTGGCTTTAGACCAAGTGGGAGATTGTTGGGAATAGTATCCCAAAACCAATCATCAGTCTATTGACGGTTGTGCTTATTTTTTGTATTTGAATATGAATTATAAATTAATAAAAATTATTTTGACATTTTTCATCATAAAATATTTCATCTTCTAATGAACTCCTATGTTATGGTGAAGTCCTTAGGACTATTTAGACTCGACAAAGAAGGATTTATCATTTAGTCCTTAAATCTGTTCGCAACCAAATGATACGTTGTTACCAAGGACGATAACGTTTATCAAGCATAAGTCGTTATGTGCCATATAGGTTGGTTGTCCTCTTAACCAATGAGTGTGGAGACACTGGTATGGCTTACAGGTGAGATGTAAGGGTACATCTGCACTGAACGTGATCGACTCCGGAGCTATTTCTGCTGTCAAGATTTGCTCCGATGGAATATAGGTATAAATATCCCTCCGACCTAAGATCGCCATGGTGACTTGCAAGCAACTCACTGCATTTAGGCACTAGACTACCTGAATTTTTAATTCAGTGACGGAAGGCTGCTGGGTGTAGTCAAGTACTTGACTTGTCGGTGCGTGTGTCAAGATGGGATTGACCACTCCAGTTTAAGAGCTGTGTATAGTCGTGTTTCAATTGTGACCTGATCAGGGTAGTCCTTGTGAGGAGTCACAGGACTGTTTGAGTTGAGCATGATTCGGATGATCTGATCAGGGTTGACAGTTTAACCCTGAGTCATCCTAAACATAGGAGTCAAAAGGATGAATTATATAGTAACCATATTCATGTAGGTTCTGAGTGTTACAATTGCGACTCTTCGACCTATTCGGATGTCGGGTACCATTGCTAGATGGTCACTTCGATTAGTACAGGAATTGGTTCCTGTGCTACCAGCTTAGGTTCGAACCTGCGGGTCACACACATTAGAGGTTCCTATCTGATCTGATGGCTGATGTAGAATCCTACATGTTTGAGACTCAGTGATCGAGAATCAGGATTCTTTGATCATGAGTTTCACACATTATGGGTACCGGGGTCAAGAGTCCCACTGGTTGGGATTTTTTGATCAGGATTGCATATCGATGAATTCTGATGCCTGATTGCCCATCAGATTTGGACTCAGTATTTATGAGAGGTTTAATTAGTGATTTGATTGCTAATTAACTCAATTTGATTGAGTAATTATTTTTGGATCAAGTTCAATTGAATTGGATTCAGTTAGGTTTGACTCGATTAGGTTAAGAGTTGACCTAATCGTCGAGATGGTTTGGTCCTGATTTGATCAGGGGTTGGGCTTAATCAATTCCTGATTTGATTAAGATTTTATTTAGCCTAATTAAGCCTAATTTAGTTGGATTTAAATTAGTCTAATTGGATCTAACTTATTTGGTTCAATTAGGTTGGTTTAAATAATTAAACCACCTTGACCCAATCTCCATGCGCCACCTCACTTCCATTGCACCCATTTGAATTCATGAGAAGGAACTTCTCATAAATTTTTTTCTCACGCCAAGCCCTCTCCACGCCCCACTTTAATGTGCTAAATGAATGGATAAGGATGATTGGTTGGCCATTCAAATTCAAAATAAAGTTTGAATTTGAATGGATAATCAATCTTTGCACCTTATCTCTTTTTTTTACGCCCCATTTATTACATGAGAAAAGGTTTCTCATGAAATCACTCCATGCACAATTTAAGCCATGCCTCACGTCTTTAGTGGATAAGGGATGAGTTGGTGTCCATTTGAATTCAAAATTTGATTTGAATTCAAATGTGCAATTACTCATCTTTATCCTTTCTTTTGGATAAGATGTTTGACGTTGTTATAAAAAGAAAAGAAGAGTGGGACGTGCAAGATGAAGATTTTTGGAGAAAAATTCTGGAGCGTGAGAAGTCTTGTGCGTGAGAAGGAAGTCCATATCCTTCCAAGAGAAAAGAAAGAAAAGAAAGAAAAGTGGGTGCAAGGTTTCCGGTGAGTTCCCTAGAGTTTTAGCCTGGGGTTCGGAAAGTGAGAAAGTGAGCTATGAGTGTCGTGAGCCCACAAAATCTCAGAGAGATCTTCAACATCCTCTCAAGTACATCTGTTGACGATCTGGAGCATCCAAAGAATCGACAGACAGCGATCGAAGGAGTTCGATCAGCATCGGCCGTCAAAAGGGCTCTACAACGAGCTAGCACTCGTGAGGAGTCGATCAGATCGGGAGCTTCGTGTAGACTATCCGCAGAGGCCAGACATACTGTGTGACTATGTCGCAATGATCAGACTCTTCCGATGGTGATCAGATTGCGATGATCTACTACCCGCACAAAGGTATTGTGTTCTGAACACATTACAATAAAGTGTTTATTATTCAAATTCGAATTTCAAATTTAAATGCATGCATGCTATATATCATATTTAGATCCTAGTGTAGGATAAATTTATGTTAATTAATTAGATTAATTAATATTTTTCACTGTAAAATCATGATTTTGAAAAAATTTAAAATTATCATTTTACCCCTGCACTGAATTTCTCCACATGGCTACCAATCCAATCCTTGGTTATCGATCTTTACTTTGGCAACCTATCTTTATTGATCTTTATGTCTGCCAATCCGAAGCTCGTTGTATGAGTTTTGTTGGATCTAAAATGAATGATATTATCTGAAAAGCTTTTGAATATAATTATCGTTCAAATCAAATCTAATCAAATATTAAAATATAAAATATATTCAAATAAAATTTTTGTTCTCCGCAGCTAGCCCCCTCTGATATCATCTGCAGCTCCACCCACCCGCCACTGATCCATGCTCCTCTGACATCGTATTTGTATTATTTTTATTATTAATAAAATAATAATATTTATTATTAATCAAATAATAATATATTTATTAATAAAATAATAATATTTTATTATTAATCAAATAATGATATTTTATTATCAATCAAATAATAATTTTTATTATCAATCAAATAATAAAATATTATTATTAATAAAATAATAATATATTATTATTCATAAAGTAATAATATTTTATTAATAAAATAATAATATTTTATAATTAATCAAATAATGATATTTTATTAGTAATCATTTTTTTCTTTCGTTTCTCCATTCGCCCTGAAACCCAAAACCCCCCACCCCCTTTCCTTGCCTCCGACGACCGACCCCCACCCACCCCCCCTCCGACATGCCACCCGCGGTACCTTCGCCCGATCGCTACTCCTCCACACCCTCCACCCTGAGCCCCACGCCTGGCCTCTCCACTACTATGGCCGCCTATCTACGCCACACCTCCTTTGGCCCCTACGCCTGCACCCCATGCCCCCCCACGCCGCATCCTGTGCCTCCTACCACCCTAGCACCTAGGGATGGCAATGGGTAGGATTTGGATCGAATATTATACTATCCATCCCCAAATTCGAACTTAATATTCTATATCCAAATCCTATCCGATACCCGATCCGATAAAAAAAAAGATACCCATTCTCATGCTCAATATGTTCGGAGATACCCACAGGTAATCCATTTCTCCATATCCAACCCATACCCACCCCATGCCTATCCCATACCCAAAAAAAGATAAACAATCAAAATAATTTTATGCATATTATCAATCAAAATAAAATTATCAATTCAACATATAATATAATTTATAAGTCTAAATTAATAGAAATCAAATATAGAAATAGAAAAATAATTCAGCATAGAACATATAAATAATCAAAATAATTTTATGCATATTATCAATCAAAATAAAATTATCAAAACAGAATTATAAATATATATATTCGGATATGGGTTCGGATATTACCCATACCTGTAGGTTCGGGTCGGATTCGGATTCGAGTTTGGGTAGAAAATAGCACTATCTATATCCTACCTATACCCATGCTATAGTTTTTGGATTTTACCCAAACCTGGTCAAACCTTATTTTTTGAGTTTGATTGGATTTGGGTAGGGTGCATACCCATCGGATCAAGTCGATTATGCCATCCCTACTGATGCCTCTACTCTCCCTCCCCCTCGGCCCAGCGAAGCCTGCACCCCATCACTCCATGCGAACACAAACCCACCCCCTTGGCCCCGGTGCTCACATCCCATTCCCCCTGCAACCCCATGCCCCCCCCCACCCCCTACTCCCGCACCCCACACCTCCCCCTTGAAGGAAAAACGGATAGTTCCATGCATGCAATTTTAAAATTTTTAGTAGAACATGATAGATTAAATCATTTAATCTAAATTGCATGCAAGAGATCTAATCTAAAGTATCATGCTAGGATCAATAACATGATCAAATATGCAATTAAAATCTAAAATTAATGATAACCCGCATCGATCACATCGATATCCTGGATCAGATCTAACAATTAGATCTTGATCTGATGAGTTTAGAACTCATTATCTATGTACGGATCGATGAACACTACTGTTGATCACATGGATCTGTAGTTTTGCTCGATGCCGTATAGCCGCACAGGATGTCCAATCTCTACAGAAAGTCCACACGAAGCCCTCAGATCGATCAACCTTCACGGGAGTGCTAGCTCGTGTAGAAGACTTCAGGATTGCTAATTTGATTCTCCTTCTTCGATCAACTCTAATCCTTTTGATGTCAAAGATGGACTAATGGAGGATGTAAGCGATGGAAGAAAATTAGAGAAAAGACCTTTTCTCTGATCTGATTTCTCTCTCCCAAAAATCCTAAATACAAGGGCTAGAACTCTCACCCAAGAAGAGATGATCTCCTCTAAAATCACATGCCAACACCTTGGCCGCCCACCCTAGATCCTCACAACCCAAAACCTATGTTCACCCCCCTCTCTCTCAGATATCTCACAGTGAGATTTTTTGATCTGATCGGCGCACCCAAAAAAGATATTTTTATGATTGCCGAACAAGAGAGATTTTGAATAAGATTAGGACTTGTTTGAATTTAAATTCAAAATCCTTTGAATTCTAACTCAACTAGTCTTTATCCACATCCATTTCCATCCTAAGAAGGGCCGAATAAGAGGTGTGGGCATAGAAAAATCATCGGGAGCACTCTCCTTTTGTCACACAAAAAGAGTCCTTCACAAGGTGGCTGGTGGGTGGTTTGAATAGGATAAGGATTAGGATTTTGAATTCAAATCCTTTTGAATTCAAATTAAAACCAACTCTTCCTTATCCATGGTGGGCAACAACAATGGGCTCTTGTTGGAGTTTCTCTCACGCACAAACTCATTTTGTATGATGAGAAGTGGCATGGAGAAAAGAAGGTGGCGGATGGGAGAAGTCCAACTAGTTTGGACTCTAGGGTTTTGTTTATTTGGTTCTAAATTAGATTTCATCCAAACCCAATTAGTCTAGGTCCAAATTAAGATGAGTTAACCTAATCTAATTAGGCACCCAAACTCCTAATCTAATTAGGAATAGATTGAATCTAAGTTCTGATCAAATCGGGGAAAATTCTTTCTTAGCGATTAGGTCATTCCATAACCTAATCGGATTCGATCTAATTGAATCTAATTCAAGTAGGCTTGATCCAAACTTTAATACTCAATCAAATTAAGCTAATCAGCAATCTAATTGCTAATTATTCCTTCAATAATTTACTAACCCTTAGCGAATGAATTTATTACAACTATTGCACGAGATTGATCATCCATCGCATTGATGATTTTATCTTTGAATGATTCTTAATCATCGATCAGTCAATTGATCAGAGAGGAACTTCTAATGCATGTGACCCTATAGATTCAAGCCTAGGCCAATAGCATAAGAACAACTTCTTGTACTAATCGATGTAACCATTTAGTAATAGGATCCGACGTTCAGATAGGCCGAATGTATGCAAAGCATCATCCAAGAATCTATTGGCATGTGGTTACCATATAATTCATCCTTTTGACCTTAATACTAAAGGTGACTTAAGATTTGACTGTCAATCCTAAAATAGTTAATCATATTGTATTTCAATCTTTTAAATCTATTACATAGATTATCCGAGCTCAGATTTTACTAAATTAAAATACAGTGATGCATTAACTCCTGAATTCGGAGGAGTCAATTCCATCTTGACTCGCACACCAACTATCACAAGTATTTGACTATACCCAAAAATCTTTCATCATTGAATTAAAAATTTTGGTAGTCTGATACCAAAGTATAATGAGTTGCTTGTAAGTCATCTTGATGATCTTAGGTTGGAGGGACACTTATTCCCATACCCTTTGTAAGCTACTCTTGACAGCAGAGTGCTCCGCAGTTGGTCATGTTCAATGAGATGTACTCCTACATCTCACTTGTATGCCATACTAGTATTTTCACACCACTTAGTTATAAGGACAACCAATGCATATGGTACACAACGACCTATACTTGATAATCGCTATTATCCTAGTAATAGCATATAATTTGATCATGAACAAATTTAAGAACTATGCAATAAATCCTCCTTTATCGATCAAAAATGGTCCTAAGGATTTCATCACAACACAGGAGTTCATTAGAAGATATAACCTTATGATGAAAAAGTCAAATAACTTTTATTAATGATTAGTTTATACATATTTATAATTCGCATAATTGTCAAATAATTGGCTTTACGATATAATTTCTAACAACTCTCACTTGGACTAAGGCCAATCGATATAGTATCATATAGCTATCTTCGATTTATAATCATCGAATTTCTTGATATCGAGGCTTTAATAAATAGGTTTGTCAGGTTCTCCTTTCCATCGATTTTTTAAAGATCAATGTCACCTCGATCTATAATTTTCTGGATAAGGAGGTAGCAATGCAGATGTACTCGGTAAGCTGATAGAACTTCGATTCCTTGGCTTGAGCTATGGCTCTAGTGCTGTATAGTATAGCACAATCATCAATAAAGGGTGCCACTCCGAGCTCACCAATGATCTTTCGCAACTACACAGCTCCACTTCGAGATCACCAATGATCTTTCGCAATTACATAGCTTCCTTCGCAGCATCGAATGCTGTGATGCATTCTACCTCACAAAAAAAATTGGCTATAGTGTTCTGCTTGAAACTTTTCTAGCAGATTGCTTCATCATTTAGGGTATAACTATTTTTTGACATGCACTTGCCATCATCATGATCTTACTGAAAATCGAAGTCTATAAACTCCATATGTTTTAAGTCAGATTTTCTATAATTGAACCACTTATCCTTAGTATTTTTCAAATACTTAAGGATTATCTTTCAATGGTTCTCATCCGGATCAAACTAGTATCTACTTACTATCCCTAGTGAGTATACCATATCCGATTTTGTATATGTCATGGCATACATAATAGAATAAATTCTATTATACACTCTCTCTCTCTTGAGGAGAAGTAAAATAATTTCTCTTCAAAAGAAAATTTCATGACCTATCGAGAGATAGCCTTAATGAAATTTTTCATGCTGAACTGCTTCAGTACGATATCAATGTACATAGATTGGGATAACCTAAGCAGCCTCTAAGATCTATTGTCATAGATCTTCATTCCTAAGATGTAGGATGTCTTTCTCAAGTCTTTCATGGTGAACAATGATGACAGCAAAATCTTTTTCTCTATAATATAAGAGATGTCATTCTCAATTAAGAGAATTTCATCTACATACAAAATAAGAAATACATTTACAGAACTATTAACCCATTTGTATATGCAAGGTTCTTCTTCATTCTCAACGAAGCTATATGTTCCAATTACTTATCATAACACATGTTTTAACTTCGAGATATTAAGCATTGCTATAGAAAAAAATATCTCGTCATAGTCAATACTATAATGTTGACGATATTTTTTTGATAATCAGATGGACTTTTTAGGCCTCTACTTTCTGTCTGTGCCCTTTGATCTTTTTAAAGATCCACTTACATCCTATGGATCTTATCCCTTTAAGTGAATCAACTAATGTCTATATATTGTTGATCTTTATGGACTTCATTTCGAAATCATGACTCTAAGCCACTTATCGAAGTCAGACTTCTACATTGCATCCATGTAAATGATCATATCATTGTTCTCATCGCGTTTAATAGAATCACATCCCAGATCTAGAAACTGAAGCATCTGTCCGGTTGACGCAGTATTTTACCGGATCTCCTTAATGGTGCCTCTACAATGAGCTTCAGATTTGATCTAATCAAATTTGATTCTATGGGTTCACTGGATTGTATCGATTTTTCTACCTATCAAACTTCATAAGTTTAACTTAAGTAGCATCAGTTCTTTCACTAAAGAATCTTTTTTTAAAAAAGAATACCAAACAACTTTTGTTCTTTAAGAAGATAGAAATAATATTCTTTAGTTTTCTTGAGATATCCTACTAAGTAACACTTATCGGATCGGGGTTCAAGCTTATCGATCTATAAATGCTTGATATAAGCCGGACACCTCCAAACCCTAAGGTAAGAGAGTATCGACCTATGTCAGTCCATATCTCATATGGTATCTTTGCGACTGATTTGCTCGAAACCTTGTTCAGAACATCACAAATAGTCTCAAGAGTATAAATCCAAATGAAAACTGACATATTTACAAATCTCATCATGGACCAAACCATATCCAATAAGATTTGATTCCATTGAGAAAGAATCACATCCTCTTCTAGATATATCAAGAAACTCATTAAAATAGTATTCTCTCCTTCGATCTAATCAAAAAATTTTAATACTCTTCTCAATTTGTTTGTCTACCTCATTACGAAATCATTTGAATATTTCAAATAATTCAGATTTATGATACTCATGTTCATAGGTCCAATACATCAATATGTACTAGATTTAGAACATCACTGGCTCGTTTATTTTTTTCAATAAAAGATGACTTGATTATCTTACCAAGGAGATAGGACTCACAGATCGACAATAATCCACAATTATTAACTTTGAGGATTACCTCCTATTCATCCTATTCTTATTTATATGATCGAGTCTATAATGCTAAAGATAGGTATCTGTAACATTATCTACTCTAGAATGTTTGTTTATTACATACATTATACTAACAGACTATGACCATTTATAAATACCATTTCTTAATTGTCCATACATGATTTTGATATCATTCATAATGATATCTTAAAAATTATTTTATATTGATAATGTAAATCTATCCTTGACCAAAAAGCCTACAAAAATTATATTCATAAAAAATATAGACAATAGTGATAATCACTGAAATGATATTATTTAAATTGAAAATAAGCTCGACAATTCTTAAATCTAGGATTGGAGCATATTTCCATCTCCAAGTTCAAAAATCTCTAGCTGTTTCTTAGCTTTCTATTAATCTGAAATCCTTGCAATAAATTACAGATTTGGACACTTAGTATTCAATACCCAGATAGTAGTATCACAGATAGAAAAATTACAAGATATTATCATATAAGTACCTTGTTCAGTAACTATTTATTGATTTCTCTTCATTAATCTGTTTGGATCAAGGGACTCTGCCAGACTCGGATTAACCTTAGACTCCTTTGTCAGTTTGGGCTTCACAGCCAAAGCATGACTCACTTGCACTTTCTTTCTCATTCTTTTCTCTAAGGACTGACACTCCGCTGAAGACACATCCTTAAAAGTGCCAAAGGACTCCATCAACATTTAAAGAATTTTCTTTGACTGAGCATCTTCAAATTTACAACTAAATTCATTGTTCATTGCTATCCTCATAATATACCGCATCATGGTTTGATCATTTAGCCACTTCTAATAAATATCTTTGATCACATCACGTGCATTGGGCACGAAAACATCAGGTGCTGGATCTATAATGATATACAAAATCCATTCATGCTCTAAAATTAATTATAACTTTCGATACCAACTATCAAGGTTGGATCCTATAAGCTTGTCACTGCCCAACAGTGAGCGAAGCAAAATACTATTAGCCATAATTGAAAGGAAAAATACAAGGCCTCTATGTATATGAATTCATTAAGCTTAAAAATTTAGACTTTAGTCTAAAGATTTTTTCACTATTTTATATGAACTGATAGTCTCTACCTCCACTTCGATGAATTATCTTAATTTCTTAACGGATACTAGAATCCACATAGACTGCATACAGAACTGAGTATGCCTTGGCCAACTCATATGCATCTATAGATAGGTTTTCAACCAATTATTTTGCTAAATAACTTCTAATAATTGGTTTTGCCCTAGATTTTATTTTAGTAAGCTAAGGGCCTCCACTGAAAGTTTCGATTAGGTCCAACCATTAACATGAATCTACTAATGATTCTAACAATGTATAATTAGGCTCGAGTATAGCTCGATCAACCTGACCATCCATCAGAGAGACTCGACTGAATCATCATATTATGAATGATAATTCCAATAACAGATGAGCATCAGGCGTATGGTGCCTTCAATGAATATCCAACTAATGGACACATTATCACCCAACTTAATGGGAGGCTATGATTTAGTTATCCTTATAACTAGCTCATTTTATGGATCTAAAAATTTAAAAATTTTGATTAAATATTTTAAAAAAATAGAAGAGACTGATCGGTTAATCATGATCCTCCCACTAACTTCATCAACTCAGATCAAAAAAGACTAGATACAAGTTGGTCCAACTGACAAGTCGAAAATCCTCCCACTAACTTCATCAAGTCATGAAAATGACTACAAACAAGTCATACTAGGAGCACCTAAATCAGTCATACTGATTTTTTAATTAGTATGAGTCAATGCCTAATCATTAAGCGATCTGATTAAAACATAATTTATCCTGTTGGTCAGGTAAGTGAGATCGGTGGGAGGAATAGGTCATTAACTCACTATAAACTCAATCTATATGAGTAGCTCTTAATTAATGACCATCGATCAAAACTGTCAAACTTATTTTAGATATCAATTGATTAATTATACTTCAATTCAACCAACTTATAGACTTGGGTTTGACCGTAGAGCTAAAGATTGAGGTCCATCTTAGTCTAATCAAAGATATGGATTTTGACCAACTACAACTATTATATTAGTTTTAAAAATTTTTGATTTAATCTAATTTCTCTATTTAGTCTATTTAATCTTAAGTCTAACCCAATTAAGAAGATCTGATCAAGCTAGCCCATAAACCCACTATCCTATGTTTTGTATGAATATCATTAGATCTTTAATTCATAATTCTGGATCTAATTGGTTCAACTTAATTCTCAATTAAGTTTATAATCAACATAAGTTTAGATTTAGATTTGAAATAATTTTAATTTTATAAATATTTCATAACTTTTTTATGCAAAAAAATTTTAGTTCTGAAACTGGGTCGGCTTATCTCTGGATAGAGCCGGCTCAATACGGTGGATCGACTAAGTCTAATACTTGATCGACTAACTATAAGTGAATAGTAACTATTACTATTCAAACTAGAGCAACTGGATCTGCTCAGTCAACACTGAGCTGACTAACCCAGGGGACTAAGTCGGCTCAGTTCAAAATTGAGTCAGCTCAGATTGCGTGCTAGTAGGTTTCAGGATTTCAGATCTGAAAAATTTCACATAATTTGAAATAAAATCAATCATAAATAAATTTTAGATTATTTTTAATTTTTTATGATTCTAAATTTTATTTCTCATGATTAAAATAATTTTAATCTTATAGATTAGATATTTTACTTTTCATATAATTTGCATCATATACAACAAAAATTCTAGGATTTCAAGATCTAGGACCTTGCAGAAAAGTAAGTTTTCATCTAATCTATTAGGTAATTGATCAATTATCAGATAAACATAAATATTTAGATATAATCTAAATAAAAAATTATCAAATCAAAAGATCAGCACAATGCTAGGATAACCTTTTCACTGTAGGGGTAAACCCTCCTGTAGGACAACCTCATGCAGATTGTGCGATCTTTTGATAATTACATTTGAATCTAAAATATTATATATTTAGATCTAAATATAAAAGATATTTAGATCTAATCTAAATCATAAAAATCAGATCTAAAGAGCATAAAAAATCATGTTATGCGACCTATGGCTCTGATACCAATTGAAGAAAAAATGGATAGTTCTATGCATGCAATTTTAAATTTTTAGTAAAACATGATAGATTAAATAATTTAATCTAAATTATATGCAAGAGATCTAATCTAAGCTATCATACTAGGATCAATAATATGATTAAATATGTAATTAAAATCTAACATTAATGGTAACTTACATCGATCACATCGATGTCCGATCAGATCTAACCATTAGATCTTGATCTAATGAGTTCAAAACTTATTATCTTTGCATAGATCGATGAATATCACTGTTGATCATATGATATGAGATCTCGCTCGATGTCGTATAGCCGCACAGGATGTTCGGTCTCTACGAAAAGTCCACACGAAGCTCTCGACTGATCAGCCTTCATGGGAGTGCTAACCGCACAGAAGACTTCAGGACTGCTGATCTAATTCTCCTTCTTCGATCAACTCGACCCTTCTGATGTCAAAGATGGACTAACGGAGGATGTAAGTGATGGAAGAAAATCAAAGAAAACATCTTTTCTCTGATCTGATTTCTATCTCCTAGAAATCCTAAAGGTAAGGGCCAGAACTCTCACCCAAGAGAGACGGTCTTCTCTAAAATCACACACCAACACCTTGGCTGCCCACCCCAGATCCTCATGCCCAAAACCTGTGTTCAGCCCCCTCTCTCTCAGGTATCTCATGGTAAAATTTTTGGATCTGATCGGCACACAAAAATAGGGCATTTTTTATGATGCCCGAACAAGAGAGATTTTGAATAGGATTAGGACTTGTTTGGATTTAAATTCAAAACCTTTTGAATTCTAACTCAACTAGTCTTTATCCACATCCATTCCATCCTAAGAAGGGCCAAATAAGGTGTGGGGCATGGAAAAGTCATTGAAGCACCTCCTTTTGTCTCACAAAAAGAGTCCTTCATAAGGTGGTTGGCAGGTGGTTTGAATAGGACAGGGATTAGGGTTTTGAATTCAAACCCTTTGAATTCAAATTAAAAACCAACTCTTTCTTATCCATGGTGGGACAACAAGGGGCTCTTGCTAGAGTTTTTTCATAAACAAACTCATTTTGTATGATGAGAAGTGGCATGGAGAAAGAAGGTGGCGGATGGGAGAAGTCCAACTAGTTTGGACTCTAGGGTTTTGTTTATTTGTTCTAAATTAGGTTTCATCCAAACCCAATTAGTCTAGATCAAATTAAGATGAGTTAACCTAATCTAATTAGGTACCCAAACTCTTAATCTAATTAGAAATAAATTGAACCCAAGTTCTGATCAAATCAGAGCTAATTCTCCCTTAGCGATTACGTCATCCCATAACTTATTCAGATTCGATCTAATTGAATCCAATTCAGTTAGACTTGATCCAAACTTTAATACTCAATCAAATTAAGCTAATCAGCAATCTAATTGCTAATTATTTTTTAGTAATTCACTAATCCTTAGCAAATGAATTTATTACAACTATTGTACTGGGTTGATCATCAATTGCATTGATAATTTTATTCTTCAATGATTCTTAATCATCATTAGCCAATTGATCAGAGAGAAACTTATAATGTATGTGACCCCATAGGTTCAAGCCTAAGTCGATAACATAAGAATAACTTTTTGTACTAATCGATGTAACCATCTTGCAATAGAATCCGATGTCCGGATAGACCGAATGTATGCACAGCATCATCCAAGAACCTATTGGTGTATGATTACCATATAATTCATCCCTTTGACCCTAATGCTCAAGATTTTTTAAGATTTAACTGTCAACTCTAAAATAGTCAACCATATTGTATTTCAATCTTTCAAATCTATTATATGGATTATCTGAGTCCAGATTTTACTAAATTAAAATACAATGATGCATTAACTCCTAAATTTGGAGGGGTCAATCTCATCTTGACTCACACACCGACTACATAAGTACTTGACTGTAATCAAAAATTTATTCATTACTAAATTAGAAATTCAGATAGTCCAATACCAAAGCACAGTAATTGCTTGCAAGTCATTGTGCTAATCTCAGGTCGGAGGTGCTTATACCCATATCCTTTGCGAGCTACTCTTGACAGCAGAATGCTCCACAATTGGTTACGTTCAATGAGATGTACTCCTACATCTCACTTGTATGCCATACCAGTATTTTCATATTACTTGGTTTATAGGATAACCAATGTACATGGCACACAATGACCTATACTTGATAATCGCTATCGTCTTAGTAAATAGCATATCGTTTCGTCGCGAACAAATTTAAGAACCATACGATAAATCCTTCTTTATCGATCAAAATGGTCCTAAAGATTTCATCACAATACATGAGTTTATTAGATGTAACCTTATTATGAAAAGCCAAATAACTTTTATTAATGATCAGTTCATATATATTTATAATTAGCACAATCGTCAAACGATTAGCTTTAGAACACAATTCCCAACACTCCCTCCTTTTCCTTCAGCTCTGATGAAGCTCGCACCCGTGCCTTCGCTCCCGCTCGGCCTTCGTATTGCATGCACCAGGTGCGATTGGACAGCACAAATCTCATGGTGGATTAACACCCCACGCGACTCCTTGTATTTCACCAATTCCCGATTGCGGCTCTCCACCATGCATATGCTTCGAGATTTGCCGGGTCACATTTCCTCCCCCACAAAAATTCAAAAAAAAAAAATCAAGATGCGATTTCACTGGAATCACATCTTCAACATGCAGTTTAGTTTTTAAATTTGAAATTAAATTTAAATTTTAAATTTTTTTATCTTAGAAGGCCACGTCAATTGAAACTTTATGTTTAACATGCGATTTCGTCACGTTCGAGCCGAATCAGCTCAATACTGTATTTTCAAAAATAAAATAAAAAATAATAAATTTAAAAATAAATATTAAAAAAATAATATTTTTAAAAAATAATCCCATCCATCTCAGCAACTTCAAATTTTGTTATAACTACTCAGGGAAAACATTCATATCTCACTCCATCAATTGAACAAAAAGGCCGGGCAAACGTGAACACGTTGCAGGCTTTCGCCTGGAGGAGGGTTTCTCCAACGCACCATTAAATGGGCCCCACACGTTCTTCCTTTCTCTCATGAGATCTAACG